>NC_140524.1:6290367-6327867 GCF_964339955.1 Pipistrellus hanaki | reverse complement strand
AGGAGTAGCCAAGGAATGGAGCTCCCAACTGGACAGGATGGGCATGAGTGGAATTTGTCCCCATTGCATAACACCCACACGGGGAAGAAAAGTCCATGTCCCCCTATAGGAGGAACCCAGGACCAGCCCAGCAAAGAGAGAAAGACCAGACCAGTGGATGATAGGTCTGTGGGCTTGAGACACCAGAGGCCACACAGCTCCCCTCATGAAGAAGCTGATGGACAATCTCCAGAAAGACGTTTTCAGGACCCAAACAGAGTAAGCAGAGGAGGCAATGAATTGCCCAGCCAGCAGCCCTCTGCCTCTGGATCGCTTGTTCAACAAACCAGGGACTGTTCTTCAACCACTAAAGTAGCTGACACCACAGAGGCAACTGAAGAAGGGGACAAGGAGCCCAAGGAGTGTAGCAGGGTGGGTGGCAGGAGAAATGGAGGGACCCGGGGACGCTCAATCCAAAACCGACGGAAGAGTGAGCGTTTTGCTACCAACCTGCGGAATGAAATTCAGAGAAGAAAGGCCCAGCTCCATAAAAGCAAGAGTCCCTTATCACAGCTGTGTGACACTAAGGAGCAAGTAGAAGAGGCCGAGGAGCCCCTAGAAAGTCCTCTACTTCCTGCCTCTAATTCACCTTTGCTACCTTCATATGAAAAACCACCTAGCCCCAGAGATAAGCTCTTTAACAAGAACCTGATGCTTAGGGCTAGGTCTTCAGAGTGCCTAAGCCAAGCCCCTGAGAGCCATGAGTCTAGGATAGGCTTGGAGGGCCGAATGAGCCCTAGCCAGAGGCCTAGTCAGTCCTCTTTGGGTCTGAACACCTGGTGGAAAGCATCTGATTCATCCTCTTCAGACTCTGAGAAAACAAGTGTTCACCGTGGAGTCTATGGAGGTCATTGGAGATGGTCTCCAGAGCACAACCTGCAGCCGCATGTGGAACTAACCACAGAAAGGTCTTCCAGCCCAGGAGATAACAAGGAATTGAAGGCTTCTACTGCCCAAGCTGGGGACGAAGCCATCCTCTTGCCCTTTGCAGACAGAAGGAAGTTCTTTGAAGAGAATAGCAAATCCCTATCTACATCTCATTTGCCAGGTTTAACCACTCATAGTAATAAAACTTTTACCCAGAGACCAAAACCTATAGACCAAACTTTCCAGCCAAAGAGCTCCAGCTATAGGGAATTGAGGCGCCATCCCATGGACCAATCGTATCATTCCACAGACCAACCATATCATGCCACAGACCAATCATATCATTTCATGTCATCCCTTCAGTCAGAAACTCCTACTTACTCAGAATGTTTTGCAAGCAAAGGTCTAGAACAATCCATGTGTTGTAAGCCACTGCACTGTGGTGATTTTGATTACCACAGGACCTGCTCTTACTCCTGCAGTGTCCAGGGAGCTGTAGTACATGACCCTTGCATTTACTGTTCTGGGGAAATCTGCCCTGCTTTGCGAAAGAGAAATATGATGCCAAACTGCTACAACTGCCGGTGCCACCACCACCAATGCATTCGGTGTTCAGCTTGCTATCATAATCCCCAGCACAGTACCCTGGAGGACAGCAACTTGGCACCTGGCAACGCTTGGAAACCCAGGAAGCCAACAGTGCAGGTGAGGACTTGGTACTTGCATGGGTGAGCTTCGCTATTCTCTAAGGAGAAAGCAAGGTGAATCATTTGAAAACAATTATAATTTCTTAAAACGATATAGTCTTGGCTCCACCATATGGTAGTTTACTAACCTTGGGCATGACACGCAGCTATCAAAATTGCGGTTACCTCATCTTTAGAGTTAGAATAAAATAACTTTTGCTTCATGAAATGGACCAAACTTTTATTTATACCCTGGCTGTA
Source organism: Pipistrellus hanaki (assembly GCF_964339955.1). NCBI lineage: Eukaryota > Metazoa > Chordata > Mammalia > Chiroptera > Vespertilionidae > Pipistrellus > Pipistrellus hanaki. The sequence goes on along the minus strand of NC_140524.1, from coordinate 6,326,014 downwards.
TAGTTGGTATCTGAGTGACCTTAAGCAAGTCATTCAACCACTAAAATTGGCAGTTATGTGATTTTTAAAGGGACAAATGAATTTTCATCTCATAAAATGCCAAGTACTAAATAAAGTCTTATTACCTCATCACTAAAGTGGAGGAAAATAATGGCTATCTCATAAATCAGTTGTGAGGATCAAATGAGATTGTGTATATAGAGTGTCAGAGCAGTACTTGACACAAAGCAGCATGTATTCCATTTCCTGCTTTAGAACTATTTGGGGCTCCAAAATTTGCAAATGGTCCCCCAGGCTTTGCTTTAAGAAATCTGATCTGTCTGGTTTTCTAAAGGACAAATACTTGCCCCTCTTCTCCAATTTCTTTCTCTGTCAGAGACCAAGGTTTAGACTGGCTGTTGCTATACCTGGTTATGACCTATCGCCTTAACATAAGCTACCACCATCTCCCAAGGTTTTTCTGGGAGGACCCCCTAGGGCTTTACCAGCTCACTGCCAGATTCCTTCTATATGGCTTTCTTAGTGCCACTTTTGGCTAATGCATTCAAACCAGAAGTGAGTTCCTCTGTTGAACTGTTGTTGCACAGGCAAATGCTTTTGAATGAGTTGGTGTATGAAATTGCTCAATACATATTTTTTGAATAAAGGAACCTTAGATGTGAAAGAAGCCTTACACAGAAGAATATATACTCTGCTATTCCTATTATATAAAGTACTAAAACAGCTATTCTATGGAAAATAATTCAAAACAGTGGCTTCCTATGGGAGGTGGCACAGAGATTTACTGGGAAAGGGCACGAGGGAATTTTGTTGGATGATGATAATGTTCTATATCTTGATAAGAGTTTGAGTTACACGGGTGTATACATTCATAAGAACTCAACAAATGTATACAATATTTGTGCACTTCACTAGAAGTAAATTTTGCCTTAAATATTATAAACAAATATTTAATGAACTTTATTTAATGATATGAATGCTAAAGTTTTTGAAGTCCACTGGTTCTCGAACTTACTTTCAAGTTTCCAGCATATGAATGTTGCACATATTTTGTTATATTTATCCCTAAGATTTTATGTTTTTGATGCTATTGTAAATAGTATTGTTTTTTTAATGTCAAGTTAAAATTCTTAGTTACTATTATATAGAAATACAATTCAATCGTGTGTATTGGTCTTGTAGCCTATAAACTTTTCAAACTCAGTGATTCTGGTAGCTTTATGGTAGATTTTTAAACATCTTCTCCATAGATAGTCATATCATCTGCAAGTGGAAATAATTTTAAATATATCCACTGTGTATGTCTTTTCTAAGGGAGAGGGGGAATTTATTGCACTGCCTAGGACCTCCAATACAAGGTTTAATAGAGATAGTGAGATTAGATATTGCTGCTATGTTTCCAGTCTTTCAGTATTGTGATGTTAGCTGTTGAGTTTTTTAAAATATGTTTTTATTGATTTTTAGATAGCGAGGAAGGGAGAGGGATAGAGAAATAGAAACCTCCATGAGACAGGAACATTATTGATGGGCTGTGTCTTGCACGCCCCCTACTGGGGATTGAGCCTGCAACCTGGGCATGCACCCTGACCAGGAATCAAAACCTGACCCCCTGGTACAGGGTCAATGCTCAACTACCGAGGCACACCGGCTGGGCTAGCTGTAGGTTTTTGTAGATGTCCTTTACCAGGTTGAGGAAGTTCTCTTTAATTCCTAGTTTAATGAGAGCTTTTATCAGGAGTCTATTGATATAGTCAATTAGATTGATTGATTTTTGAAATAAGAACTAGCCTAGCATTACCCAGTTGGTCAGCATATATTTGCTTTGTTACTAGATTTGATTTTTTCATAGTTTAAGGATTTTTAATTAAAAAATGTTAATGTTGACATTATTGCAGAAGCTCCCCACCCCGACTCCTTTGACCACTCCACCCTCTATTATCTCCCCCTTCCTTGGCCTTTACCAAATGTTTGTCTGTGTCCATGGGATATGCATATTTGCTCTTTAGCTTTTTCACTCACCTTCTTTATTCAGTCATCTCCACATCCCTCTCCCCTTGGGCATAGGCCAGTCTGTTCCATGTATTCAGGCTTCTGAGTCTATTTTGTTCATCTGTTTATCTTGTTCATTAGATTCCACGTATTAGTGAGATTGTATGACATTTGTCTCTTCTGACTGGCTTATTTCACTTAGCATAATACTCTCCAGGTCCCTTCATGCTGTTGCAAGTGGTAAGACTTCCTTCTTTTTTTTTTATAGCTGCATAGTATTACATTGTATAAATGTACCACAGTTTTTTTTTTATCCACTAATCTACTGATGGGCGCTTGGGTTGTTTCTAGATTTTTACTATTGTAAATAATGCTGCTACACAAAGATGCATATATTCTTTCTGATTGGTGTTTTGGGATGCTTCGGATATATTCCCAGAACTGGGATCACTAGGTCAAAAGGCAGGATTTTTATGTCTATGTTTATCAAAGATTATAGTCTGTAGTAATCTTATAATGTTACTAGAGGCCTGGTGCATGAAATTTGTGCACTTGGGTGGGTCCCTCAGCCCAGCCTGTGCCCTCTCGCAGTCCAGGAGCCCTTCGGGGATGTCCAACTGACAACTTAGGCCCGCTTCCTGTGGGAGAGGCAGGCTCCTGCCACCACCACTGTGCTTGCCAGGCATGAGCCCAGCTTCTGGCTAAGTGGCTCTCCCCCTATATGAGCACACTGACCACCAGGGGGCAGCTCCTGAATTGAGCATCTGCCCCCTGGTGGTCAGTGCACATCATAGTAACCAGTTATTCCACTGTTCAGTTGATTTGCATATTACCCTTTTATCATATAGGATTGTCTGGTTTTTATACCAGATGCTGGCCTTACCAAATGAGCTAGGAGGCGTGCTTTCCTCTTCCGTGTTCAGGAAGAGTTTGTATAGAATTGGTATTATTTCTTCCTTAAATATTAGATAAAATTCATTATCAAAGCCTTCTGGAGTTTTCTTTGTGGAAAGTTTTTAAACTACAAATTCAATGTCTTTAATAGGGACATTAGGTTCTCTATTTCTTTTTATATGAGTTTTGGTAGTTTGTCTTTAAAGGAATTTGCCTATTTCATTTAAGCTTTTATTTTTATGGGGATAAAGTTGTAAGAATTTGAAATATATAAAGAATTTAAGATAGGATGGTAGATGGATAGAGGAGTGAGTAGTGAAATATGTGATAAGGCAAATATGGTAAAATATTAATTGTAGAATCTACGTTGTGGATATATATGTGTTAATTGTAAACTTGTTCAACTCTCTGTATGCTTGAAAATATCCATAATAAAATATAGAAAAAAAAAGGAGAGGAAATACAAAATAATGGTTTAGGGGCACTGTTGCTGGAATCAACTGCCAAGGTTCAAATTTCTAAGTTTTCCCACTTTAAAAATGGAGGTAATAATGGTACCTACTTCACAAGTTGGTTTTGAGGATTAAATGATGTAGCTTGTGTATGGCACTTAGAACAGTAACTGCCAGATAGATGAGTGATAAAGGGAGAGATTGGCTTAGCTTGAGAAACTGTTTGCTGACAGAAGAACCTACAAATAAAGCGGACTGAAGTTGGAGGGTGGCAGGGGTTAAGAAGATGATAGCTACAGAAGTGTCAGCCCAGGGCCAATAACTCTGTAAAGTAAGGAGATGAAATTTGCAGGTTACATCTATCTATTGGCAGCACCAATGCAGGCCTCCTTTTGCACTCTGAGGGAGGGACACATTGAACCCCTAATGCCTGTTAGACTAGCTAAAGAGGTCTGCTTAGACACTAGCCTTTCAGACATGTATATAGCCATCTAAGAGCTACTACATACTCACTCATTCTTACCCCAGCCACCTGAACACACCCTGCCTCCAAACATGAGTAAACTTATAGCATGGATTCAGATACCCCAGCTCACACAGGTAAGGTAGTTGTGATGGTGGCTGTGTGATCTAGGGCTGATGCCTTCCTTATGGCCCCTGGAAGATGGTCATGAAGTCATTGGCTCCTGTTTTGTGCTGTTAAAGGAACTAAAAATCAGTACGCACATCCCTCATACTTCATGCCAGTTAGTTTTCCATATATTATCAGGTCATTTCATTTAACAATTGTATGAGATAAGTTATAATAGGATCCCATTTTACAGCTGAGGAAACTGAGGCTCAGAGGGATCACACACCTAGCAAGTGGCAAAGCCAGGATCTGAACATTTATAACTAACATTTGAGTGTCTACTGTGCACCAGGTATGGCTCTAGGCACTTTACATGTATCAACTCATGCAGTCCTCAAAGTAATTAAGAAATAGGCAATGTTATTATCACATTCACACTATTAAATAGCTGGGGAGAATGAGTTTTTAAAAAGTTGTATATTTTGCCTGAAGTCACATAGCTAGTAAAGGGCAAGTGTGGGACTTGAATAGTTTTGCTTCAGGGCCAAACTCCTAATAGACTTTTACACTGTTTTTCCAGGGGTCTTCAAACTGCGGCCCGCGGGCCACATGCGGCCCACAGAGGAGTCTGATCCGGCCCGCCAGGTTTTTTGGGCAGTGAGCGCAGCCGAGGTGTTACAGTAGGAATTAGTAGTTCATATAGTCCGGCCCTCCAGCTCTCTGAGGGACCGTGATCTGGCCCCCACTTTAAAAAGTTTGAGGACCCCTGTTCCATAGGCTGATTGCAAAGCCCAGGCTCTCTCCAGTATGGCAGGACACCCTCTAGTAGCATATCTTCCATTGGGGGAGCAAGTCCTCACCACAGTCAATCCCCATCTGCACCAAGCCATGGGGTGACTACCTCTTTGGTTCAAAGGTTGCAGGCAATTTATAGCAACCTAAGTGGCTCGGGAAAAAAAGTAAATCTATGAGGGAGGTTGGGAGTTGGGACAGGACCTTGTTTGGTTTGGCCACTGCTATTTACTGAGCACTTCCCATAGGGCCAGACAGGGCATGGTCAGGAAATCCTGGCTCCCACTGTGGCTGAGCAAGTCACATGTCTTTGAGGGCAGGGACATCTCACAAGGGCATCAAGGCAGAGTCTGAAATCTAACAAGTGGTTAGAGCTGCTCTACCATGACATATCCAGGCGGGGCCTGCTCTGATCCCGTAAAAGCTGAGTAACCTCATCCTTTCCATGACACTCAACATCCGGAGTTTCCTATGTGCTGAGCCCTGTGCTAGGCATTATCTATTCAGATCCCACTTTATTCCCACTACTGGGAACCAGCAAGGCTAGATATAGCATAGTCCTTATTTGCCAGAGGGGAATCTGAGGTTTAGGGCGGTGACATAGTTCATCTCAAATAGCACAGCTATTAAGTATCTTAGCTAGTAAGACTGACACCAGATGTCTTAGTCCCAAAAGGCAGTAATTTTTGTCTGGGGCAAAGGTAATAAAACTTTGAATGGGACCAATAGTGTTATTAGAGAAAGAGGGAATTTGGAACATCATTGAGGTTTAGGAATACCTATGCATTCCCATTGGGCTAAGCTCTGGGTTGCTAGATAGAAGGTACTGAAAGCAAAACCAGGGAGAATGTCAAAGGCACATTTGTATTACGTTTGGAGCTAGAATAGGAAGGAAGGGACATTTTTACAAATGGCACACATGGAGAGGGGGCAGAGTTGTTTTGGCAAAGCCCTTAAGGAAAAAAATACACAGGGTGAAGAATGTACTCCTGTAATGTGGGGAACATGGCCCCCAGCACTCAGGCTCCCCTGAGATAAGCCCACCTCATCCTCTGCCAGCGGATCTGGGTGGAGGAAGGGCCCTTGCTGTGTGCTGGAATGCATGATCTTCCTCTGCCTCACTCTGGGAAAGGGTTGCAGCAGCAAGAGCTAATTTAGGCCTCAAAGCTCCCTCAAGGGCTAGGGCTTCCGAGAAGATGCTCTCTATGTTGGTAGAGTAAAAGGGAGAGAGCAGGTTCACCAGGCAGAACAAACAAAAATGCCTTCTTTACAAGAGCCAGAGCAAACAGCAAACATGCTAAACTGGTTTTTAACGTGGTTTGGGAGGGGAGTGGAGAAAGAGAGGGAAACACTGAGTTTCTAGACTACACTGTCAAGATCCCTAAGTGCTCTCTTGGTCTCTGCATGCCCTCAGCAGCTCAGCAGGCCTCCTGATAGAAAGGCAGCCCTCCAGGTACGTATTTCTCTACCTGCATGGAAGAGTAGAAGAAACCATCTGGGGGCCCGGCCAGGGACAGGTTTCTGAAGTCTTCGCATTTTTGAGGCCATCTAGATCCCTGACTGCTCAGAGCTCCCTAACTTATCAGAATTTTGCTTTGCAGGAATTTCCTGGGGACAAATGGAAACCAGTAACAGGAAACAGGAAGACCAGCCAGTCAGGCAGGTAAGTGACTACTCAGGGTGTTGGGGTGAGTTGCTATAGAAATGGTAAGGTTTTCTTTGAGAAACCTGGTTTGGAGTTTACATAGATGTCATCCAGCCTGGTCTCAGACAGCTGGGCTACAGACCAAACTGATTGCTAGGATGTTTTCTTAAAATTTTTTTAATTTTATTGATTTTTTACAGAGAGGAAGGGAGAGGGAGAGAGAGTTAGAAACGTCGATGAGAGAGAAATATCGACCAGCTGCCTCTTGCACACCCCCTACCGGGGATGTGCCCGCAACCAATGTACATGACCTTGACCGGAATCGAACCCGGGACCTTTCAGTCTGCAGACTGACGCTCTACCACTGAGCCAAACCGGTTTTAGGGCTAGGATGTTAACATTGTGCCCATCATCTTAAGGACCTGAGGCAGGCCTTCTCAGGCACAAGAACATATGGGACCAGACCATGCTGAATTACATGAAAAGGCATAAATTATGCATACCTCTCCAGTGGTCATCAGGCAGTTGGAGGGTGCAGAGAGGAGGTAAGACTGTCTTGCTACTGCTGTGCCTTTGTCTCAGAGTTGTTGGAGGTACTTGTTTCTTGGGTTCTTCCACCTTTATTTTTATAGGGCTTGTTGAGAACTTAAGGTCTGCCCATTATAAGTCCAAGGGCAGCCCAGCCAGAATGGCTCAGTGGTTGAGTGTCGACCTATGAACCAAGAGATAACGGTTCAATTCCGGGTCAGGGAACATGCCCTGGTTGCAGGCTCAATCCCCAGTGTGGGGTGTGCAGGAGGCAGCTGATTAATGAGTCTATCTCATCATTGATGTCTCTCTCTCTCTCTCTCTCTCTCTCTCTCTCTCTCTCTCTCTCCCCCTCCATTTCTCTCTGAAATAAAGAAAAAAATATTTTTTTAAAAGTCCAAGGGCAGATCATGCTAACAATAGATTAAAATTTCTGAAAGAAGGAGAATTTTTACAAATGGCATATATGGCTTGGGCTAGAGGAAAAAGAGTTGTTTGGGCAAAGCCATTAAGGGGAAAATGCCCAGAATGAAGAGCGTACTCCCGTACTGTGGGAGCATAGCACTCAGCACTCATGTTCCCCAGAGATGAGCCCACCAGTAATAGGTGAACATAGGAGTGACAGTTACCTTCTTGGTGTTACTCTACATCAGCCTTGCTGGACCCTCTCTTTTGTGAAATTCCTTGCTATATTCTTTCAGTTCTTCTCCACGCCTAATTATACAAGAAGCTCCTAGATTATAGTGACTCTTTAACTCAAACTGTAGGAATGAAGGTGGCATAGGGAAGAAGCCTGTCAGCCTTGTCTCTGAAGGGGATCTTAGGGAGGGGACACTAAAGGAGAGGACTAGAATCTGTGTCTCCTGACCACTGGAGTTCTTTCTTGGGGGTCTGCATTATCCCCTGTGACTTGTTGTTGTAGTCAAGAATAATTTTGGCTTTCTATTGGTTCTAAAGTCTGGGTAACCTATCAGTTTTGTGGTTGGCAATGGAAAAAAAAAAAGAAGGAACCCAACATTAATTGATTATCTACCCTGTTTCCCCAAAAATAAGACAGTGTCTTATATTAATTTTTGCTCCCAAAGATGCGCTAGGTCTTATTTTCAGGGGATGTTTTATTTTTCCATGAAGAAGAATACGGTACACATTTATCGTTAAATGAAAATAAAGGAAATTTACCTGTATACGGTACGGTAGTACGGTAGTTGTCAGCACAAACCAGACAAACTGTGAATCCTACATTATCAAGAATTTACTCATTTATTCGATGACAATCATGTCATCATCTTGTGGAACATCATCATAACAATCCAATACCTGAGTTTCCTGGTGAATTTCTTGTGACTCCATTTCTTTTAGAATCTGTGGACCAAATCTCTCATGTTTAGCAATAGCATTCTGAGACAGAGCCTGGGGGGGGCTTATTTTCAGGGGGATGCCTTATATTTCACTCAGAAGGAAACCTGTAAGTAGGTCTTATTTTCGGAGGATGTCTTATTTTCGGGGAAACACGGTACTAAATCACTGGGCTGGATGTTTTTACACCCATGATCTCATTAATTCTTCACAACAGCTCTTCTTTTTTTTTTTTTTTTTTTTACTATAGATGAGGTCCAGAGAGGTTATATAACATAGCTGAGGTCATGCACCTAGTATAAGTGATAGAAACAGGATTCAGAACCAAGTTTGGCCCCAAAGTTCATGCATTTTCCATCATAACTGCTTCAATTGAGATCCCTAAAGTACCCTTCAAACTGATCACTCAGCATCATGCCTCTGTAGTCTGACCTGGATGGGGATATTATGGGATTAAATGACTGGTCTTGATCCCTCACTGTGAACTGGGTTGTACCATGTCCTTTGAGAACTTGTTTCCATCTAGTGGGTCTGCAGAGTTTCCCACATTAGGCTGAAAAACCAAGAGAAGAGACCATGCCTTGGTCATAGATTTACTCTCTATGACTAGCACAGAGAAGTTGCTGAGTGGTGTTGTCATTTGCTTGCCAAATGAAGAAACAGAGCCTTCACCACTAAATGGGTAAAATGACACAATAATAATAATGTTAACTAAAATTTCTAATGTTAACTAAAAGTTCCCTACTTGGGCACCATTCAAAAATTTATCATTATAACCTTAAGGGGTAGGTACTGTTAATATCCCCATTTGCCTGAGAGGAGAAACTGAAGCCCACACAGATAAATTCATTTGCCTAAAGTTCCACAAATAGTAAGCTGACTAGATCCAGGCAGTCTTACTTCAGAGACACTCCACAGTGAGTCTTCACTTAATGTCACCAATTGGTTCTTGGAAACTGCAAATTTAAGTGAAACGACACAATGAAACCAATTTTACCATAGGCTAATTGATATAAATAAGAATTAAATACCTATGGTATTTTTTTGGTCACAAAATCATCACCAACTTTCTAAATGAAGACCCAAAGCACTTCTAGTATTCACCACTGAAATAAATGTGAGCCATACATACATTTTAAAAATATTAATAAAAAGTCACTTCTTTTCCAACTTACCTATTGCAGTTCAGGGTTACAGGTGGCCAGAGTTGATCTTGGCAGCTCAGGGAGCAAGGTGGGAGCCCACCCTGGGATACCTTTCCATTATAGGGCCACTCACACACATAGACTCACAGTCACTCAGACGGGAACAATGTCGACACACTAATTCGCCTCACATATCCATCTTTGGGATATGGGAGGAAATTGGAGTCCCCAGAGAAAACCTATACAGATATAGGAAGAATATGTGAACTCCATACAGATAGTGGCCCTGGCTGGGAATCATTTTTTTTTCTAATCAACTTTATCACTTCATAACAAGACGCCACTGAACAAAGTGATCAAGGACCTGCTGTCCTACCCTATAGTGCTTCTCCAAAAATGGTTCTCTTACCAATCAGCCAATGAAGTAAGAACTTGATTTAAAACATAATGTAGGTACTGCCTTTTTCTACACAAGCAGGGAAATATTAAAGAGCAGCAAGAAGCATAAAGCCTGCCCACCCACAGCTTGAGCAAGAAAGACTAACCCACACAGAGTTAAGAAGCAGTAATAATTAAGTGCCATTTCCAAAACAACCCACATACCACAAACTAAGATACACATATTATGTTATGTTTCATTGTCCCCAAAGCTCTGTCAGGTAGGTAATTATTTGAGCTAGGGTGATGGTTCTTGAACTTGAGTATGCATTAGAAACACCTTAAAGGCTTGTTAAAATAGAGATAGGCAAATCTCACCTCCAGCAAGTGTGATTCAGCAGGTGTACAGTGGGGCTCAAAATGTGCATTTCTAACAAGCTCCCCAGGTGATGCTGATGCAGCTGGTCCTGGGATCACACTTTTGAGAACATTGACTCAGAAACAAATCTGAGGTTCAGACATACTGGTATTGAGTAATTTACTGAATGTCTCACAGGTACTAAAGGGACAAGCTAAGTGTTGCTTACTCAGGCGAGTTGCTATAGATGAAATGTCAGACACAAGTTTAAACAAGATAAGGCCATATATGTATTATAATACCTTAATAAAGAAATTTTAAAAAAGAAACGCCTGGGACACTGTAAGGGGACAACACATGATAAATATCATTGTGCCTTGAGTTTATTGGACAATAAGAACACTGAAGGTTGGGACCCACAGGAGGAAAAGATCAGAAGAGAGACTGAGCAGGGTATGTGGGAGGAATAAGCCCTGGTGGTCATGGTTAAGGGTTCTGTCCTTGCTGTCAGTTGGCCTGGGTTCAAATTCAGTGTCTTCCATTCTCTAGCTGTGTTATGGTGGCTTAGGAAGTCTCTCTCTCTCTCTCTCTCTCTCTCTCTCTCTCTCTCTCTCTCTCTCTCTCTCTCTCCCCCCCTCTCTCTCTCTTCTACCCTCCCTCCCTGCCCCATCAGTTTCCTTATTTCTAATATGGGGTAAAAGTACCCACCTCATGTGATTATTGTGAGGATTAATATATGAGTTAATATATGTAACTCATATATATTGGATGTGATAATTAGGTGTAGGAAGAGGAAAGGGAAGAAGAGCAGCAGCAGTAACAGTACAGAAAAAAAGGGCAAATAGCAAAGTATCAGGAAAGAATAGGTAGGCCTTAAAACCTAGATAGGATCACAAACAATTGAAGGTTAGAGATCAGGTAAGTGGAATGGTAAATGTAGCTAGCACTTTAGAAAACTTGGTAGCATTTACAGTCTAGATGGGTTGAAGAGAGACCAATTATGGGCAGTGATCCAGGCATGAAAGAGCGTGGCCCTGGATTGGGAAGGAGGGGTGATGTAGAAGGAATAGATAAATGTGTGTGATATTTAGGAGAAAATGTTGGTTTACTGTGAAAAACAATGTTATAGAAAATTAAAACCAGAAGAAAAATTAGCTTTAGTGCTACCACCTTAACACCTTAATTGTTTTTATTTATTTTTTTTGCCAGCTTTTATCTATAGATATAGAAGGGTTTTTTTGGCTTGATTAAATAACTATGTAGATGTGTTTTGTGTGTCCTGCTTTGTTTTTCCCCACTAAGTGAACAATTTTTCATTTTGCTGTACAGGCTTCTTCAAATGTTATAAATTTTAATGGCTGCATAATATTTCACTAGATTAATGTGCTCTAATTTCCTTAATAATTCTTAAATTGTTGGATAATTAGATTTTTTTCCAATTTCTTGCTATTATAAAGAAATGCTGCAGAAAAAATTTCTGTAGCTGTAACCTTTTTCTCGTTTTGAATTATTTCATTAAAAACAATTATCCAGAGTTGGAATTGCCAGTTGAAGGAATATGAACATTCTTATTGTTTTTGATAGATTTCACCAAACTGCTTTGCTAGGAGGTGTTTTACACTGCTGTTAGCAGTTTACAAGTATACCAGTTGCCCAAAATTTTGCCATCATGGAAAATTTTCTTTTATAAGATATATTTTTATTGATTTCAGAGAGAAAGGGAGAGGGAGAGAGAGATAGAAACATCAATGATGAGAGAGAATAATTGATTGGCTGTCTCCTACACGCCCCACACTGGGGTTTGAGCCTGCAACCCCATCAGATACCCTGACTGGACTTGAACTGGGTTCTCCAGATTCATAGGTCAACACTCAAGCACTAAGCCACGCCAACTGGATGGAAATTTTTCTTTTTCTACTGCAATAGGTGTAAATGATACCTATTATAATTTTAATTTGCTTACTTTGATTATTTTAGTTTTGAAATTTTTCATGTGTTTATTTGATATTTGCATTTTATCTCATGTGTTCTGTTCAGATTATTTGCTAACAAATATGTGACACCTTTTCAGAGAAAAGTAGAGCAAACTTGGTGATTGGAATTTGGGAAAGAGAGGAGATAAGTCAAAAATAACTCCAAAGTCTGGTGACTTGGAGAAAATTATTAACATAGCTGGGGCCGGTGAGAAGGGGAGCTGGTTTGGTGGAGATAATAAGTTTGAATTGGCATCTGTTGAATTTGAAGTTAGAGATGGAGACAAATGGGTTCTTGTGGATCACCCAGCAGGGGGTAGGATGAGAAAGAAGAACCAGCAAACAATACTGGATGGGCAAGCAGCTGGAGTGGTAGAAGGAGAAGTATGCCAGAGCACCATCACCGAGGAAAAGGAGAGCCCTGCCACTGGCTTTGACAGTTTGGAATCACAAATGACCTTCAAATTAGCAAACTTAGGAAATAGATGACATGACAGTCTGTAAGGGAGATGCATGGAGGAGAAGTGCACACAGCTTTACGTATCATAAATTCATCTGTTTTAAGAGTATGCTTCAATAAGTTTTAGTAAATTTACAATGTGGCGCAGTCAGCACCACAATCTAATTTATTTATTTATTTATTTATTTTTAATATATTTTATTGATTTTTTTACAGAGAGGAAGGGAGAGAGATAGAGAGCTAGAAACGTTGATGAGAGAGAAACATTGACCAGCTGCCTCCTGCACACCCCCTACCGGGGATATGCCCGCAACCAATGTACATGCTCTTGACCAGAATCGAACCTGGGACTTTTCAGTCCACAGACCGACGCTCTACCGCTGAGCCAAACCGGCTTCGGCACCACAATCTAATTTAAAGAGATCCCTTGTGCCCAGTTATTCCTCATTTCCACCTTCAGTTTCAAGCAATCACTAATCTATTTTCTGTCTCTATGGGTTTATACTGGACATTTCATGTAAATGGAATTATATGGGCTTTTGGGTCTGGCTTCTTTCAGTTATCATGCTTTAGCAGTTCATCATGTTGTAGCATGTATCAGTATTTCATTCCTTCTTGCCAAGTAATATTCTACTGAATAGATATACCACATTTTATTTATCTATTCATCCATTAGTAGACATTTGGGCTCTTTCTACTTTTTAGCTGTTGTGAATAATGCTGCTATAACCATTGATATACAAATTTCTGTGTGGACATATGTTTTCAGTTCTCTTAGGTATATACTTAGGAGTGGAATTTCTGAACCATATGGCAATTCTGTTGACTTTTTGAGGAACTGCCTCACAGTTTTCCAATGCAGCCATACCATTTTACATTTCCTCCAGCAATGTAGAAGGGTTTCTGTTTCTTTTCATTAATTTTAATACATTGATTGTGTGTTAGTGTTATTGTGTGATTTGAAAATACTTTAAAAGAAAAATGTTTCAAAAAACACTTAAACATTGAAAATCTATATATATAAAAGGCTAAGATGCAAAGGAGTTCCACTGGGAGACTGGGTATTTGATTGCTCGTTATGATGTGTGCTGACCACCAGGGGGTGGTGCAGAATGAAGGAAGGCCCCGGCCAGCAGCTTGGAAGGAAGACCCTGGCTAGCAACTGGAAGGCCCTGATCGGCCCTGAACACTAGCCAGGCCTAGGACTCTACCTGTGCACAAATTTCATGCACAAGGCATCTAGTATTTTAATAAAAGAGTTACCTATGGGTAGGTAGGAGTAAATTAAATGATAGATGAGGGGGCAATAGGGTTTAAGGTAGTGGTTCTCAAAATGTGGCCCTAAGACCAGCAATCTAAGTGTCACCTAGAAACTGGTTAGAAATGCAAATTTTCATGCCTCTTTCTAATCAGAAACTTGGATATTGCCCTGTAATCTGTGTTTTAACAAGCCGTCCAGGCAATTGGGATTTGAAAAGCTATGAGAACCATTGGTTTAAATGAAGGTTTGGTCAGTATTTGAGTAACTGGTTTTAGTTTAAGGATAGAAAGGAGAGGTCAGTGGAAAGGGACGGAGTATTGATACTGAAGATGGAGGAGGCAGATTCACAGTTTATAAACTGAGGGAAGATGAGAAGGCCTAGGAAAGTTCAAGGGCAGAGATGACATTTAAGAGGTGAAATCCTGATGGAGTTTCTACTTGTTCACACAATATATACACATTTTAACATTTCTTATGTCATTTCTGTCACAACAGGAAGGATGGGTGTAGGTGGGAAAATTAAAGGTATATTCTTAAGCCACCCTCTTTTCCTGGAAGCCTACAACAATTTTTAATTCCATGTAGTTAGATTCTTGGATGTCTTCCTCCACTGTTATTTGTTTTGTGTGCAGAGAATTCAAATGCATTTTAAAATTAGCAGGAGGGAAAAAATTATTGAGTAGATCTGCTGGGAGAAATAGCCACATACGTGTGATGTACTTAAAACCCAAAAGAAAGTATTTTATGGATTATCTATTTTTGTTTCTGTACCTATGATTGCCTCCTGTGATCCTTTCCATTTTGAACAAACCTTTAGAATATGTAGGGTATTCTTATGAACATGGCCACAGTTAATCCTCACAACAATCCATGTGCTTGTGTGGTTAAGCATTATTTTTCCCATTTGATTGAGAATAAAAGGGAGCTGAAACTCAGGAAAAGTATTATACTATTATTAACAACAACAAAAATATAATAGTTAACATTTATTAAGTGTTAGGCACTACTCTAAGCATTTCATGAAAATTATTTCATTATTATTTATCATTACCCTGTGAGATAGTTACCGTTTATTGACCCACTTTAAAAATGAGGAAACTTACAGATAAAGCCACTTGCCTAAGGTCAAACAGGCATCTGACCCCAGAATCCATTACTTCTGAGATTATATAGCAAATACATGACAAAACTATTACCCAAGTTTTTTAATTCTTAGCCTAGATCTGACTCTCTTCTTTCCCTTTGTCATACCACATCACAAAAAGAGTGTGGAATATCCAGTACACATTTCCTATGTGCTGATTGAATGAAAGAAAATGAATAATTCAGAGTTGAATTTAATTTCATAGGAAGAGTAAATTTTTTAGGAAGACTTTGCCACCTAAAAAGAATGCAACCTTCAGAGGTATGTAAGGATTTGTCAAAGGCATGACAAAGTGAATTTAAATACTTTGGTATTAAATTAATGCCTGGGAACAAAGAACCTATTCAAGGAAAATTATAAAACTCTTAATGGGAGAAATAAAGACATGAATAAATGCATAACTGTACTCTGCTTCAGTTTGGAAAAACTATAATAATGATTGCAATACTCTCTAAGTGAATACATATATAGATGTAATAAACTACCGATTAGAGACACCATGGGATACTTTATAGAACTTATCAAATTAATCGTGAAATTTATCTGGAAGAATAAGTGGGCAAGCATACCAAATAATACATTTATTTAAAAAGGCAATGATAGTAGATTTACCCTATCAGATTTTAAAGCCGGTCATAAAGGGACAATTATCAAAACCATATGATAGAGGGTTGGGGAAAAAAGTCAATGAAATTTTTAAAAAGAGATTCTAGGAACAGATTCAAGCTATTCTAAGAATATAGAGCACAATGGAAGCTACCCTTAACTAGAGAAAGCAATCACTCTGTCTTTTAAAAAATGTTGAGAATCCTAGTTATCAGTTCAGAGAATTATTAGGCCAATATTTCATACAATACTCTGTAATAAATTCTAGAAAGCAGACAAGTAGAATAGCATATTTATTCCACTCATAAATGGAAGGTAAATTGGTGTCTGTTTTAAATGGAAGATAATGTCAGAGACAAGATGGATGGTTTCAAATATATAAAAGTTAGGGGAGAAACTTTGTACCAAAAAATGTAATAAAAAGCTAAACAACAGAATGAGGAAATTGTCTGGGGTCAGTATCACTGATAACAGTTGACTGTCCAAAAAATATAAAGAATGGATACAGATATTGAAGGTTAGTTTGTAGATTCAGCTTCATAAACGGGTGAGGAAAATGAATAGGCAATTTACACATGAGGAAATAAAGGAAGTAAAATCACTGCATGGAAAAGTACAACCTCTCAAGCATTTAAAGAAAAGCAAATAAAAACAGCTTCAAGGTGTCACGACCTGCTTATTAAATTATAAACAATTAATAAATAGAAATTAATAAATGATAAATAGAATTATAAAACCATTTATTAGCAAGATGTGAGGGAGAAACAGTATATGTTTCTGGGAGTAGTATACATTGGTTAAGTTTCCTAGAGGGCAATATAGAAATATGTGACAAGGGTTACAAAACTGCTCACACTCATTGACCTAGTATACCCCCAAGGAAGTAACACAAAAAGGAAAAGTAATTTGCTTAAAGATTATAATAAATGTATTATAGTAGTGCTATATATAATCATGAAAAGACTTACCTGTTTAATATATCATCATGGTGGACTAGAAAATAGCCATTAACAATGGCAGGCATACAAATACTGGGTCATGCACGGAAATGGATATTTGTAATCTCATTAACGAAAAAAGGCTAAATCCTAAATCACATGTCGAATCTCATAGTAGCCTTACACAAAGAGAATTAGAAAGGCAGCTAGTAAAATGTAAATAGCTGGAGTTGAATGCACATGGTGTTCTCTGCATACATGTCAAGTTAGCTGGAATTTATAATTAAAAAAATAGAAAATCGGAGGAAGAGGCAAACCACAATGATTTGATTTAGTCCTGGGAAGTTCAACATCAAGGACTTTGGGGAAATCCCCATACCAATAACAGTGTTACTTACTAAACAAGCTTGATCTCGCTGTTCACTAGAATTTGGTTTGCTAGAATTCTTCACCAAACAATACTTTTGCTTATCTAAATCTGTGAAAACCTTGACATTTCTAAGGGGGATATCATCAGATTTTTGTGAGCAAATCTCCAAATTTGTCATCACCACTACAACACAGAACTCACCACTACCACCACCAATAAACATTATCTGGCTCAGAAACATCACTTTCTTAAAACCTTTCCATTGCTCTTCACTTCCATCACCAGCAATAATAGTTTGCATTTCAGTGTCATTATTAACAAAGAAGCACCTTTTCTCTCTACCATGGTTACTTCACAAATCTACTCTGACAGCAAATAGAGATCCATCAAGCCACGTTGAGATGGAACTGCCAAGCAGTTGACAAGGGTTCCTCCTTTGCTGAGTGACTTACCCTAAAAACCAGTATGTGACGCTTTGCAAAGTCAAATTCATACCCTTTGCACGTTGAGCAATTACTACATTTCATGGATCTTTAGGGTTACTCCAAAAACGTTAAAACCTCAGATGCTTAACATATGCCTTCCCAAGCACTACTCTATAATAATAATTGTCATTCACAATTCATAATACCCAGGATGCCTTATAAACTATCTGAGGTAGAATCGTGTCCTTTATAATGTTCGCATTAAGTCCATTTCATTGTATTCTTGGTCTTTGAAATTCAGTACATTAATGCTTTGTATACAGGAGGATTCAAACAGACAAAACTTGTAAAACTTGCTACCCACTCTCCCCCTCCCCAACCAGGCCTCTCTATTGTTTAACCATGGCAGGGCACCACATTTCTTTAAATAGTATCAGGATTCCCAGAGCTCTTTGGAGCTTCAGCATTCCCAATATTTTATTTTGTAAATCTTTATCCCACTTGTCCCATGTTTTAAAATGACTTTATAATCTTAAGATTCCCTGGAGAGTTTGGCAACCTGATAGATAATGACTGATTACAGCAGTGGATCTCAAAGTGTGATCCCGTACCCACAATTCCATCATCACCTGGGAAATGGTTAGAAATAAAAATTCTCCACTTCATCCCAGACTTACTAAATAAAAAATCTAGGGGTTGGACCCAGCAACCTGTGTTTTAATAAACCCTCTAGGTGATTCTATTGCATGCTTAAGCTTCAGAACCATTGGATATTAGAGAAAAGAGGTTTAATAATCATGGCCAGCCTGATATTCAGCTAAGTTGTTCTTGTGGATATCAAACCTTCTTGGCCCCTTGGCAATGTGTTATGTTCTCCTAAAATGTCTACTATTAAATCTCATAAGAAGGTTATGAGAACACTGAAGGGGCAGCATTTGTGATGGCCAAAGCATGGGCATTGGAATCTGATGGACCTTAGTTGTAACTTCTGGCCACTTACTCTCTTTGTTTTCCCTCAGTTACTTAACCTTTCTGAGCCTCATTTCTTACACGAGAAAGAGAATACCCAGATCAGAAGATGGTCTCAAAGGCTGAATGAGGTCAAGTCTGTCAAGTGTGCAGCCCTGCACCTTACATATGACAGAATTGCAGTAAATAAGAATTGTTATTATCATCCTTTATCGCCATGGGTATGACACTACGTAACACCCAAGGTCTAATGGGAAGACCTTCTTGGAAATTCCAAGTTGAGGTCATTGAGGAGAGGAAGCTAAGCTTCTCCCAGGACAGCACATATAAAACAAGGACTTATCTGATCTCTTCAGAGGACACTGCATCAGTCTCCTAGGTGCTATTGAACCCTCAAGGGGATTCCAGCTACTTGCATTTTTTTTTTTTTTTTTTTTTTTTTTTTTTGGTCAGGCTATTTGTTCCTTGCTTGAAGTTCTGTGAAGTTTTTGGTAGAAAAGGGTGGTAACAACAAACTCTGAGCCCTTGCCCCCTCCCCATACAGCCTCCTTGTGTTCCATTTCCTGGATCTTGCAAACATTTCCTTCGGCAATAACCCACGAGTGGCTGTTTCTCTTGGAGCAGTCTTATCTTTTGGCTGTTGAGGAAAGGGAATGGGGAGAGGGGCTGGACATGTGCACTCTTATTGCTGAGATCCTGGAATGCCCAGCTATTGTGAGGAATTTGAAAAGAACATTTCCAAACAAGAAACTTCAAAAAAGCCTAAGGAGGAGGAGCTTTTTCAGTATTTGCAAATATTGGTTTTCATGTTCAATTACTATTAGGCAAAAAAAAAAAGGGGGGGGGGATCTATTCATCAGAAGATATGTAACCTGTGCCAAGAGGAAAAGAGAACAGGCCAGGACTTGGCAGGCAATTTACTTTTGTTTTTGCAATGTAGTCTCCTTGCTGGTGTCAACAAAGCCCTTTCTCATACTGAGCCTTCATACTTTCTCACCTTTCTTCATGGGCACTTGGGGATGAATGTAGAGCGAGTACTCTTTGCCCCTCCCCAGGAGACCTTGCTTCAGTGAGATTGCCCCATGGAGGCAAGTGTCAGTCTGGGCACTACTGACTCTTATTGGTTAGAAAAATGATATATCCTTTCTAAGCTTCAGGATCCTCTTCTACAAACTAGCAATAATAAAACCCATTGCACGGGGTTGCTGTGAAGATTAATAGAAATGTATACATGGAAGTGCCTACAATAATGCCTAACACATAGTAAGAAATAAGGTAGTTATTTTCCCTTAATCAAGCTCCTTGTCCTCCACTTCAGGGAAGAATCCTCCACTTGGTTCCAAAAGGGAGTTGTAGATTTCTGTGTACATAGATAGGAGCCTTGAGCCCTTTGAAAGTAGTACTTCTGGAGGCAAATATCATCACCTTGAGCCTGACACACTTCAATAGAATCCTTCTGTTCACCAGTTTGCTTCAGCTATTAGTGCCAGGAAGGCAAGGGCTATGTTGGTTTTGCTCCTTGCACAGTGTAATATTCAATGAGAGCTTGCAATGATTTGTATACACTTTGGCTTAGCTGATCATATTGAAGGCCATTCTTCCCCTTTCTGATGTCCTGTGTACTCTGTTCCACTGATATAAGTGACTCCGCAAGGCTCAGGATAGCCCTAAATAAGTTCTGTAAATGGGAGGGCAGTGTTTTTAAAATCAGAATTGATGTGGAGAATAGTAACTTCCAGATTGCCTTGCTAGAGCCCAGTGCCTGCAAAATGGGCCACAGTACCCTGAATCAGTGCACCCAATGTTCCTGGAAGACATGCTCTTTTCTTTCAGCTGATTCTGGAGTTGGCTACCCAGGGGTAAATTCCATAAGACTGACAGTGATTAGTAGCTAAACCAGACAACTTAGAATACCTAGTCCTTTTGATCTTATCTCTGCTCTTAAGCTTGTCTTTTATTATCTTTCCTTTTTAATAGATGGGATGAGTGAGTAAATGAGACCAGTGTTAAAATCCTTAGTTAGCTAGGGCTTCCTGGCTAGGCAGCCATGTGGCTGAGATGAAACCCAAGGTTTTCTGATCTCTTGGCTGTTAAACAGGTCTGAACATTAACCATAGTGGGGTACAGTCCAATTCCCTTGATGGAAACAAGGAACGAGGCTAAAGTATACAGTAGTGAAAGTTGTACACTGAACAACTTATACAACCATATGCAGTGCCCTGAGTAAGGGACTTCACTCTAACAATAAACTTAGACCTTTCACTTATTAATCACCTTTCGTGTACCCAGCATCATTGCTAGGTCCTTTTTATTTTATTTTTAAAATTGAATTTATTGAGGGTAACATCTAATACTAATAAAAGGGTAATATGCTAATTAGACCAGACATCCTTCTGGACAAAGCCACAGTGGTGGGGGCGAGGCAGAGGCAGTTAGGGGCCATCAGGCTGGCAGGGGAGGGCAGTTAGGGGCAATCACGCCAGAAGGCAAGTGAGTAGTTAGGAGCCAGCGGTCCTGGATTGCGAAAGGGCCTAAACTGGCAGTCGGACATCCTCTGAGGGGTCCTGGATTAGAGAGGGTGCAGGCTGGGCTAAGGGACCCCCCATGCCAAATTTCATGCACTAGGCCTCTAGTTGGTTAATAAAATCATATAGGTTTTAGATGTACAATTCTAGAAAACGTCATCTGTATGCTGTATTGTGTATTTACCACACAAAGTCAAGTCTCCTTCCATCACCATTTATCCCCACTATACCCTTTTCTTTCTCCCCTACTGTTTTTTCCCTTTAGTAATCACTATAAGGTTGTTTGTGTCCATGTGGCTTTTTTTCTTTTTTCTTAATCCCTTCACCTTTTCACCCAGCCTCCCCACCCCCTTACCCTCTGACAGTCATCAGTCTGTTCTCTGTTGCTAGGTTCTTTTTATATGGTTTATCCTCCATCACAACAGCTTTGTAAAATAGATATTTTACTGAAACTGAGGTAAATTAAATACTTTGCTCAAGGTTGTACAGCTTTAGGGTTATAAAGCTGGATTTCAAAATTTTCCTGGAATTTGGACTCAAGCCTTTCTGACAATGTGTTCTTTCCACTCTGCTCTATTGCTTTTCTTGTACCCTGGCTAGTAGGAGAAGAGAATGGCAAATTTGATTACTATCACAAACCTGGGTTATTCTCGCTGCAATAGCAGGACATTGGCCCAAATGAGGCCTTTGGAGATGTCGTCATTGCATGAATTTTATCAGATCAGGATTCGAGATAAAGATGGGGAAGGGGGAGAAAGAGGTGGGAATGTGTGTGTGAAGGGTGGACGACAGTCTGTATAGACTAGAAACCAATCTAATTGGCACAAATAAATCTGCCTTCAAACCTTCACCTCTACATTACAACACTCATATCCTTTTGTATCCTGGGCCTTTCTTTCTATATAATATGGTCCCTGAGCCACTTGTATTAGAATCCCTTGGGCCAGTTATTAAAAATACGGATTCCTGAACCCCCACCAGAGGTACTAAGTTTCCATTTTGGGGACTGAGGCTCATGAATTTGTATTTAAACAACTTCAAGTAATTCTCATTAGGAGCCACTTTGTTTAATAATGGCTGTTCCAAACCAGTGGTTTCCAGCATTTTGGATCATGAACACTTCTCAGGAAGAATTTTTTAAGAATACACCTTTAGTATATGTTGGTAGTTGATTAATAAATTCCTTATATGTACTGATCTCTTAATATTTGTGTTTTTAAATGCAAAAAAATTATACATTAGTATTCTTATATGAGAATGGTCTCTAGTTTTCCTTTATGTATCTTCTAGTTTGGGGGTTTTGGTATTGACACTGTGCAAGATTCTTTTCTTATCCCTCTATTCCCTAGATTCCAGAGTCTAGAAAAATAATAGCATTGGGCTTGTCTGTTTCTTGAAGGTTAGAATTAACACAAGACCATCTGAGTATATTTTTTATTTTTGGTCAAATTTATCAATGTTCTTCTATGGTAACTGGTGGGTTTAGATATTCTCATTCTTCTCATTCTGTGCACTTGCGTTTTAAAATTAGATTTGCAAGTGGCTTATCTGTCTTATTTTAATTTTCTTTTAAAGAATTAGCTTTTAGCTTTAATTATTTGTACTATCATTTATTTTGTAGTGTATTGATTGGTACCATTAGTTTTCTTTCTGCTTTCCTTAAGTCTATTTTTTTGTGGTGGTTTTCTTAACTTCTTTTGTTGAATGATTAATTCATTTATTTTAATTTATTCTTATGTATTGCTATAATTATTTAAGGCTACAATTTTCCCTTTTACCACTGTTTTAATCAACTATATTCTCTAGCTTCTAATATTTTCATTGTTATTTTCTACATATTGTATAGTTTCAGATTAGATCTCCTCTTTTATTAGCCTGGAGAATGTTTTCTCTTTTATTTTTCATTTTTGTTATTAAGTAGAGGCCTGATGCATGAAATTCATTCACGAGGTGGGGCAGAGGGGGCGTAGGGGTCCCTCAGCCTGGCCTGCACCCTCTTGAAATCCAGGACGCCTGTGGGATCAGGCTTAAACTGGCAGTTGGACACCACTCATCTGCCTGCCTGCCTGCCTGCCTGCCTGATCACCCCTAACCACTCTGCCTGCCTGCCTGATTGCCCCTAACCACCTTTGCCTCTGCCCCTGCTATGGTGGCTTCATTCAAGTCTTCCAGAATGACATCTGGAAGGTCATTTGGCTGTTCGGTCTAAATAGCATATTACACTTTTATTATTATAGATTTTGAGTGTTGCTGTATTGTGATTAAATACTGTACTCTGTACTACTTCCACTTTTTAGCTTAATATATTGTCAGTTTAAAAAATGTTTAATGAGCCCTTAAAAAATAAGTCTGTTTTTAGTGTATGAATAAATTTAGATTTTTCCATTATCTTAGCTTTTGACTGTCAAATCTGTCATCAGCTGAAGGAGTGTCATATTCTGTTTCTTTTTTTTTTCTACCTTTGTATTGCCTATACATTTTGTTTTAGAATTTTTTTAATTTTTATTTTTTTAGCTATAGATGACATACCATATTATTTTAGTTTCAGGTGTACAACATAGTGATTAGAAATTTATATCACTTATAAAGTGATCACCCAGAAAAGTCTAGTACCCTCCTGGCACCATACATAGTTATCATAATATTATTGACTAATATTCCCTATACTGTAGTTTACATCCCCTTGTCTTGCTTTAGACACTTTTTTTTTACTGTAGAAAAAAATATTTAAATGAAGTAAATTTAAAAATTTTTGTGCTTTAGAAATTTTGATGCTCTGTTATTTGGTACATAAAGATTTGGAGTAGTTAGATCTTCATCATGTGTTCTAATCATTTATTATAGTGCCCTTCTTTATCTTGTTAATTGATTTTTGCCTTTAATTCAACTTTTTAATGTATGAGTATCATCACCCTTTTTTTTCTCATTTTAGCATTCATTCATGTATTAAACAAATATTTATTGAATGCCTACTGTATGCCAGGCACTAGACATCAGATGAATGAGACATACAAGATCACTGTCGATGTGGAGCTTATATTATAATTAGAGGGTGGCACACAAAATAAGTAAAAATAGGTATGTGACATACTAGTAATATCTGGTGGTGATGTATTCTCTAAGAAAGAACAAAATAAAAAAAGGAAAAGTAAGGATAAGTCATTTTAGATAAGTGTTCAGGATAGTCCTCTCTGCCTGATGGCATTTGTCATCTTTTTACTTTCCAAGATGGCATTTGTCATCTTTTTACTTTCCATTCACAACCTTGGTTTTTTGTTTGTTTCATGAGGGGGAAATGCCAGGTGGAAGAGTTTGCACACAAGAGATTATTTTAATCCAGCGTTTTTCAACCGCTGTTCCGTGGCACACTAGCTTGCATACCATTATGAATATTATTAAAGAGATATTCTTGGTCTTCATTAGGTGCAGACAAGACAAGAATTTTATAATTTTTCACTATTTTGTTTACTTAATATTTCATAATAAAGTAATTATAAAAATACTTTCTTTGTGTTTATTTGATTCCTATTTAAGAGAATTACTTTATATATAGTCAATATAGGCACAGAGTTAAATTTTTTAACATTTTCTAATGGTGGTGTGCCTCGTGATTTTTTTCATGAAACAAGTGTGCCTTTGCCCAAAAAAGGTTGAAAAACACTGTTTTAATCTAAAGGAGATCTAGGTAATAAAACATGAAGAAAAAAATAAAGGAGCTCTAGGTGGGCTAAGGCCTAAATGAGAAGAGAATAGGGAATGTGATGTATGGATATGAACTTCTGATCCATATGAGTGATGAATTAGCCACAGGATGGGGACTGGAGATAAGAGGAATGAAGGATATTTTGCTTTCCATTCTACCTGAGCTTGCATACCATTATGAATATTATTAAAGAGATATTCTTGGTCTTCATTATGACTATGTCTGATGATTTTATTGAACTTCTGAAATTTCCTGTCACTAGGCAGTACTTAGAATGTTGCTTATTGCTTACAGTCTACAGCAGAAAACCAGATCTTTTGGTTTAGCAGACTTAACCCTTTATACTATAAAGCTAAATAGATGACTTCGGTGACTATTACATAAAAGTTTGACTTTATATATTTATACATCCCATATAATAAAAGGCAAATATGCAAATTGACTGAATGGTGGAACGACTGGTCCTATGATGTGCACTGACCACCAGGGAGCAGACGCTCAATGCAGGACCTGCCCCCTCTGGTCAGTGTGCTTCCACAGGGTTCAGGCTGGCGAATGCAATGGCAGTGGCAGGAGCCTCGCTCACCTCCACAGCAGCACTAAGGATATCTGGCTGCAGGGAGCATGCCTAAGCTGTAGTTGGACATCCCCCAAGGGCTCCAGGACTGCAAGAGGGCACAGGCTGGGCTGAGGGAACCCCGTCCCAGCAGTACACGAATTTTGTGCTCCGGGCCTCTAGTATTTAAATAAACCTGAACTCATTTACCTTGGATATTTTTTCTATTACTTATAATGTGAGCATCTCATTTCTCCTTACAATAGTCTTCTTAATTTTGATAGTACATACATAGGCATATAACATATATTAAAATTCTGTACACATACACCCTTAATTTGTGAATCTGGAACTTATTTTGATATATAATGCATGGTATAGCTCCAAATAATACTGCTCTGCAGTTATCTCAAGAAAGATTTATTAAATGATCTTTTTTAAAAAAAATATATTTTATTAATTTTGTACTGAGAGAAAGGGAGAGAGACAGAGAGTTAGAAACATCGATGAGAGATAGTCATCAATCAGCTGCCTCTTGCACACCCCCTACTGGGGATATGCCCGCAAACAAGGTACATGCCCTTGACCAGAATCGAACCCGGGACCCGTCAGTCCCCAAGCCGATGCTCTATCCATTGAGCCAAACCGGTCTCAGCTATTAAATGATCTTTATCTCCTTGTTATGGAAGGCCAATTATATATAATATTAGAAGCCCAATGTATGAAGAATCATGCAGGAATGAGCCTTCCTTTCCCTGGCTGCCAACACTGCCTTTCCACTCCAGTCCTGCCTTCCCATGCTGCCCAGAGTGGCTGGGACAGTGCAGAACACCTGTGTCATCACCATGGTGATGATGCAAGCATCCTGCCCCACCCCCAGCCCATCCATGCCTGCATATGCAAATTAACCCACCATCTTTGTTGGGTTAATTTGCATACACCTGACTGGCTGGTGGACATAGCGAAGGTACGGTCAATTTGCATCTTTTACTTTTATTAGTGTTGATTTTGAACTTTCCAATCTGTTCCTATAATCAGTAACACACTGTTTTCACTATAAGTTCTTTATAATATGCTTAATCCCTTACTCACCCCCCATTTTCTTCCATAGCAAATACTCTTTAATATGATATCCTGCTTTATTTTACAAGCTATTAAAAATTTCTATTGTTAAAAATTCCTATTGAGAATTCTGACTGGAATTGCACTGGAAGGAGATATTTTAAACCCAAAATAGCAGATATTTGCAAATGCCATACTTGATGTTTTTTCTTATGAGTATAATAACATGGACAGAAAATATACATGTCAAATTCACGCTATAGCTTGCATCTGGAGAAGCAATAGGTTAATGGAAGTGGGGAGTAAAACAAGGGTATTTTTTCTTTTTCTTTTTTTTTTTGTTTGTTAATCCACACCATATTTTCCCATTGACTTTTAGAAAGAGTGGACAGAATGGGGACAGAGAGAAACATCAATGTGAGAGTGACACATCAATTGGTTGCCTCCCACACATGCCCCAGCCTGGGGCCAGGGATCAAGTCTGCAACCAAGGTACATGCCCTTGACCCTTCAGTCTGTGGGCTGATGCTCTATTCACTGAGCAAAACTGGGACAGGCTTTTCTTATTTCTTAAAAATAAATTCATGAAGCATCAATGAATGGCACAGTATTAAAATGTCTGAGCAGTATTGGGAACATGAATATTTATTTTAGCAATCTCTGTATGTTTGTAAATATTTTAAATTTTCATAGTATAAAAACAAACAAAAGAGCAGCAGATGAAGCAAGATAACCAGATTTGTAAACCTAAGGATATAGTCATCTAATCTGAGTGCTACAAACAGACTGAGGTGGTGTGTATATTCAGTCTTTGCAGGTAGATTGTTAGGTTCAAACTCTAGCTCTGCCACTTACTAGCTTTATGGCCCCAAGCAAGTTACTTATCCTTCCCATGCCTCAGTTTCCCCAGCTATAAAATCAGGATAATAATAATAACTTCCTATAGTTATGAGGATTAAATATGATAAGACATGGAAAACACTTAAAACAGTGCTTGGTATTTAGTACATACACAGTGTTAGCTATCAATAATATATATTATTATTATCACATTTACTACATAGATTACATTGTTTTGTGGCCACTTTAAATTTTACATAAGTGATGTCATAAAAAATATGGGATCAACCTAACTGGTGTGGCTCAGTGGTTGAGCATCAACCCATGAACCAAATGGTCCCTGGTTCGATTCCCAGTCAGGGCACATGCCTCGGGTTTGGGTTCGATCCCAGTAGGAAATGTGCAGGAGGCAGCCAATCCATGTTTGTCTCTCATTGATGTTTCCATATCTCTATCCCTCTCCCTTCTTTGCTCTCTAAAAAAAAAAAAACCTCAATAAAAACATATTTTTTGAAAATATGGGATCATCTGCAACCTGCTTGTTTTACATAATCCCCATCTGCTCTTTTGCAGGGAAATGGCTCATTCCAAGGCTGACTTTTCATGGGCAACCCCCTTCCATCCTTGCCTTGAGAACCCAGCATTGGACTTGTCAAGCTACCGAGCAATCTCTTCTCTTGACCTCCTTGGAGATTTCAAGCATTCCTCGAAAAAAACAGAGGAAACTTCTGTTTATGAGGAGGAGAGCTCCATGGCCTCCATGCCCCACCCACTGCGCAGCCGTGCCTTCTCAGAGAGCCATATCAGCTTGGATCCCCAGAGCTCCCGGGCCTGGGGGCAGCCTAGGAGGGAGCTCTTTACCAAAGTTGATGAAACCCAGCTAGATCCTTTGGGAACCAGGAAGAAGGCCTTTCCTCCTCCTCGTCCTCCTCCTCCCAACTGGGAGAAGTACAGGCTCTTCCGTGCAGCCCAGCAGCAGCAACAACAGCAGAAGCAGCAGCAGCAGCAAGAGGAAGAGGAGGAGGAGGAAGAAGAAGAGGAGGAGGGGATAGAAGAAGATGAGGAGGAAGAGGAGGAGGGAGGAGAGGAGGAGGAGTTGCCACCCCAGTATTTCAGTTCAGAAACCGCTGGTTCCTGTGCTCTCAATACTGAGGAAGTCCTGGAGCAGCCACAACCTCTGGGCTTTGGTCACCTAGAGGTCTCAAGGCAGGGTCCACAAAGCCTCCCAGCAGAGCAAGAGCCTTTTACTCGCCATTCCAGCGATTACATGCCTCCAATGAGGGGCCGCTTGGGATCTCAGCCGGAGAAGGCTCAGCCCCCTTGCTATTATGGCATTGGTGGACTTTGGAGGACATCGGAACAGGGGACCACTGATCCCTCCAAGTAAGTGCTTAAGAAAGATATTAGAACCCCGAAGAGACAGGCAGCATGCATTTGAATTCTACCTTTACAGTGTATCAGTTGCATGACCTTGAACTGTTCCCAGCCTCAGTTTTCTCACTGAAAAATAGGCATGATTGATACCTATTCCACACAGTTGTTATGAATATGAAGTTAATCTATCACATAGCAGGTACTCAGCAAATTGTAGTTGTTCATGTTCTTATCCCTAAATACCACTATCAAAATATATTTATTATTTCCCAATTTGTCTTTCAGGTATGCATCAGTTTCTGGCCCCTGAGACAGAAAGCATTAAACCCTTATTCCCTGTACAAGGCTTTTCCTAGAAGCCTGCCTCCTGCCCTCTTCTACCTTGTCTTATGCTTGCTTTTCAGAACCAGAGGCCAGGTTGAAACCTGATTTGCCTTTGTTCTACGACCTACCTGGGCTTCTAAACTCTTCCTAACACCCCAACATCAAAGGTGTTACTGGGGTTGCATGCTTTATGCCCGGATCATTCTTTACAATAGCTAAGAACATTCTTTTCATCTTCCACTTTCACCTCTCTCTGCATTTTCTTCATCGAGTAATACATGTAGTTGACAGGATGAGCTGCCTGGGTAGGAAGCCTAAAACCTTCCTGGCCACTGGACTGCTAGTGTCTGTTCCCTTCACTGTGCCAATGCTCATATGCATGCAGTACACTGTGTGGTTGTCCTCTTTGCTCCAAAGCAAAAGAGCTTTGGCTTTTAGCTCTGCCAGGCCTCCCACAGAGAGCTCAGCCTACTCTCTTCTGGGAGTGAAGTTGGGGGTGGGGGCAAGTGTCTTTCCTCTAAGTGCTTTATTAAATCTCTTTACAGAAGGAATCTGCCTGAGACTTGTTACTATTAGAAGTATCTTATTATCATGTCTTTTACTGACAGGCAGATCCATTACCTGGCTATCTGGAGCTAGTCAAGGTTTTCTAGCCGGAAGTGCCACAATCACAGCACTTACAGGGCCTGGCTCCCAGACACTGAGAGAATCTCTTATTAGATCCCTACTGGCTGCTTCTCAAGCTGTCCGTCTAGCTGGAGAGCATTCTTATTATAATCGGGAAACATTTTGTGGAAAATGACTGTGATTGTTACCTATCAAGGGGAAGGAGAGGTGACCTACCACTTAATATTCACAGGAAAGAATAAAGAAATGAATGAATGAACATCTGCTGTGTGCCAGGCATTGCTAAGTCATTTTATATTCATCATTTCATTTAACCCTCCCAACAGCCCTAAGCCTCATTATTATTCCCATTTGACAGATGAGAAAACTAAAGCTGAGCAAAATAAAGGACTAAATAAGACAGAATTGTGCAGCAAAAACTCAAAACCAGATTTGTCTGCCTCCCAAATCCATGCTTCTTTCACTATCCTAGTCTCAGATCTTGTTCTTTTGGTAGACCAGACCTTTATGAGGCCCCCCTGTCTCCTGTAGGGCAGTTACAGTACCTCTGTCCGTCTGCTAGTTCTTTTTCCTTTATTACGTCCATTCACCTTGGCACCTTGGATAGAGAGGAGGAAATTGCTATTATTAGAGATTTTTATAAGGTGTTCCAGAGATCTTTTTAAATGACTATGGGATGCAAGGGAAAGCATTTGTTTGCATACAACCCTGGCTTGTGGCTACAGAAAGTCAATTATAGATGCTTCTTTGAGTGATAGCGATTTAAGAACAGCATCACTCCCAACATAACTAATTTTTTTTTGCTTGCTTACCATGTGCCAAGCTAAAAACATTCATGTATTGATTGGTTTAATCTTCACAACACACCTATGGTAAATGCCATTACTCTCCTGCATTTTTAGATGAGAAAAGTGAGGCACAGAGAGATAAAGTAACTTGCAGAATACCACAGGTAGCCAGAACTCAAGTAGTCTGGCTTACTGTGGCCGTTACATCATCCCAAGATCTCTAGACTGATCAAGAAGAACCTATTCCAGATCATCAGACTGCAGAGTTCTCACCAGAAGAAAGTGGCTTTAAAACTTATTTTTATTTTTTTCCATTTTATTGACATAGAGCCACATCCTTTAAAAAATATTCCATACTTTCCTGCAGCACTTTCTGACTCAGAACACTCATATATGCCCTGAGTATTTTTTTATACATAAGAATTCCCTATCCTATACATTTATATGCCCTTTAGAATGTTCTATTTTCTCTGCTAACAGAGATATTGTTCAGCCAGAAAATTTTTTACATGCAGGTTTTATATGCTGTCAAGTTGCCTCCTTGGAAGTATAGAATAGTGGCTAAAAGCACAGATATTGGCTCTGACCAGAGTGGCTCAGATGGTTGAGTACTGTTCCGTGTACCAAAAGGTCACTGGTTGGATTCCTGCTCAAGGCACATACCCAGGTTGTGGGTTCAATCCCTGGAGCCAATAAATGTTACATCGATGTGTGTGCTTTTCTCTCTCCCTCTAAAAAATCGATAAAAATATATTCTTTATTTTTAAAAAGTATTGATTCTGGAGTTAAATCACCTAGGTATAAATTATGGGACTGTCGTTTACTGTCTGGTGACCTTGGGTAAGTTACTTTACCTTTCAATGCCTCATGTTCCTTATCTGTAAAATGGTTGTCATGAGCATTGAATTTTATATCTGTATCTACATGCCCCCCCCCCCCCACTCCACACACACACATACACAGCCAGCTTGGGACAGTTTCTGGGACATAGTAAGCCCTGTGTGATATTAGCGAGTAGTGTTCCTTTATCAGTGTTATTAGCTTAAAAACCTACATGTAAATGAATACCTAGGACGAGGAATGCTGGCATGCTCAAATTTCTTTTGTGTGATGAATTAGGAGACAGCATAACATGAATCAGTAAAAAGCTGTGGAGCATTTTAACCATTATTTTTGACCTTTATTTAAGAGCTGCAAATAGCTGCAAAAATGACTAATGAGTTTTTCCTATTTTTCCTTTCAAACAGCTAAAGGTTAGCAGAGGGGCAGCGACACAGACAGGTGGAGGGTGGGGGTGGCTGGTAGGCAACAAGAATATAGAGGGGGTGGGCCTCTCCCTTGCATAAATCATGGGTGAAATTATTTGTTCATCTGTCCCTGAAGCCCAACTTTTTTTCCCCTTTTTTCCCTCATGCCAGACCAGAATCCTTGATGGCAGAAGACTCCAAACCCAAGCCAGCATGGAGCCAGAGCTACTTGTTTCCTGAAGAGCAGTTGTCCCTCATGGGCTGGCGCTCTGAGAAGCAGCACCTCAGTCCCGTGGGCTTCAGTGAACTCAAGACAACAGGGTCTGCTGCTACACTTGTCAAGCCCCGGGGTGCCACTGGTTTCATTTCCCCCCCATATTATTCTGCAACTGTGGAGGAGGCTGGGGCCATTGGGGATACACCAGAAGTGGCGAGATGCTATTCCTTCTCAGGCAGAAGGCCTGCTCTACAGCAGGCAATCTCAGAAGAGCTCATGAGAGATGTGGTGGGCCGTGACAAGTCCCTGGCAGGGGTGCTAACCCCAGCCTCCAACATGGTGACCACTGCTGAGGTCATGGGTGACCTCTTTGCTGTGGGAGATCTGCAGTGGAGGGGCCATCTCAAGCAGAAGTTGTACCATCAGGAAAGAAGAAATTATCGGAATGTCCAGGAAAGCCACAGGGTGCCTTTGTAAGCAAGTAGACTAGATAGAGCTGGGGGTGGGCAATGTCTAGGATGGGTAGGAGGGATGCCAACAGGCTGAGAAGACATATAGCTAAGGTCTCAGATACATCCCTACCACCTAGACACTCCCTTGGGGTTCATATACTGGGGCCATGAACCAAGGGGAATAATTGATGATAAGCCCAGGACTTTAAGGGCCTGTCAGTTTTTCTGGATTTTACTGGGTTGACAATGACCAAACCAAATTATTTCTAAGGAAGTCCCTGTAGCTTCAGAAGTTAGGGACAAGGAAATAGCCTTTTAAGTTCTTAAAATTGGTCTTGAATCCTAGATGGCCTTTATGTGGTCTATTTATATTTGAATAGTGCCACCTGGTCCATTATTTTCTTATTTTACAACTCCTTGGCAAAGCAGGATCCCACTGTATTACAAATAGTGAAACTTAAGAAGGAAAAAGGTCAGCAGCCTCTCCACAGAGGTGTTCAAATGGTCACCCTTTGTTCCCACAGGCAAGAATTTCAGCACTTCTCGCCTCCTCAAGGGGCCCCAGGGATTTCTACCTCTTACTCAGCTTATTACAATATTTCTGTGGCCAAGGCAGAGCTGTTGAACAAGTTGAAGGACCAACCTGAAATGGCAGAGATTGGCCTAGGAGAGGAGGAAGTAGACAATGAACTGGCTCAAAAAAAGGTGAATTTTTTATATATATACCTTAGAAATTTTAGCTTGAGTGAGTCTAGAGATTGCCCTACCCTCTAAGCTCTTTAGAACATCTTGGTGCATTCCTATGTTTTCAGTCTGAAAATCAAATAGCCTCTCTGGGTTTCTCACAAATGCAACTCCAGTCTCTTCTTGATCTGGTCAATAATAGTAATTATGGTAGTAGCAATCATAGTCATCACTGCAATGTCTAATCCTTAAAACAGCTCTACAAGGTAGACATTACTATCCCCTTTTTGACAATTGAGAGGACTAAGTTGCCCAGGGTTATAGACTAGGTGGTAGATTCAGGACTTGAAGACAAGACTGTTTTTCTTTTGGGCTGTGCCTCCTAAATAAGCCAGCCTTGTTTGTTTTTCTTTTTGGTTAATCCTCACCTGAGAACATTTTTCCCCATTGTTTTTATTGTTTTTTTCAGAGAGAATGTAAGGGACGGCAAGGGGGGGGGGGAGGGAAGGGGGGGGAAGCAGGAAGGGGAGAGAGAGGTGAGAGAGACACATCAATTAGTTGCCTTTCATACACACCCTGACCAGGGCCAGGGAAGGAACCTGTAACCCAGGTACATGCCCTTGACCTGGAATCGAACCCATGACCCTTCGGTGTGTGGGCTGATACTACCACTGAGCAACACCGACCAGGGCAAGCCAGCCTTGTTAAGTAACACATTGCCCAGGGCACATCAGAGTTTTGGCCAGTGAACTCTAACCAGTGGTAATCATTGATTGTATTATCTGTGTAACATTCTGGGACAGAGAACAGACTAACTATGAAAAGGAGAAATTATAAGCTGGTAAACTATAGTGTTTATTTTCAAAAGTAATCAGTAATCTCTTAAAATATTAAACAGATAAATGGAAATGTTGTTGCTATTGCAAAGCCTCCCCTTTCTTCCTCTAAGTACCACTAGCCTGGTTGTCTAATCAAATTCCTGGAATCACTTTGCCCTCTCTGCACTTACCCATTTTATTTCATAAACAATTGGGTTTCCATGACAACCTGAAAGGCCCAATTTACCACTTCGTGGACATCTGAACTCAATGTAAATTAGTCATCGGCCTATGTTTCTCATTCAGGATATGACCTGTAGGAAAACTCAAGGCTATTTACAAAAGTCCCCACCACCACTTTCCAATCTGAAACAAAATGTCAGAGAAGGAATTAAAAGCATGATAGTATCAAAGATTTCATGATCTAGATGCCTCTTTCCTTGTATTCCATGTTCACTGATCATGGCAGGCTTCTCCTCCCTTACTTAGGACTTCTCATTAGGAGAAAACCTAATAATAGTCTAACCAGAAGAAGAGAGAAATGATCAGAAATGGTGACGCATAGACATAGCAGATAGTGATTTGTTGGTGGGCTGGAACAGTTTTTGTCTCCGGGGAAGATGGTGAGAAATGATACTAATTTGTGATATCCCAGAAAAGCAGCTTAGTTCTAGCTTGGTCTGTAATGACTCCATAATTCTATCTACTGCACTTTCCCCAGGGTTGAAGTTCAGGTTGCAAAGCCCAAATGCCAAGAAAGAAAGGGTTGTCTCCACTGTTATCCTGGCAGACCTATGGAACCTAAGAACTGAGTTGGGTAGTTGATTTTCCAGGTTGATCATTTGGCCCCCAGCCCTACTTTATCTCTGGCATTGAGTTTTATTTTGTAGAAAAGAAGATAAATATCTGGGAGCCTCTTGGCATCTAATTCTGTTGCCTCATTCATATCATTGAGCCCTCATTGCCAGTGGATTTTGGATTTTTTCCTAAATTAAACCTATTATACTTCAGACTAAGATCATGGTGATCTCCTGAATATTGGCCAGTTCTGAAATATGACAACAGATTCTGAACCCAGAGCAGGGTCTTTTGGTCTTGGTCACCTTGGATATATCTAAATAAAGTACTAGAAAAGAACACAATCTAGAAAACTATTCCTGGGAAGGAATAATAAAACAAACATCAAAGCATATTTCTTATATACAAGATACTGTTCTAAGCACATAACATATACTAACTCATTTAGTTATCATAACAGCATTTGAGATAAGTAGTATTGTTACCCTATTTTCAGATGGTAAAATTGAAGCCCAGAGTGGTTATTTGCTCAAGGTCACTCTGCTACTTAGTGGCAGAACTGGGGTTCAAACTCAGATAGCAATATTAGTAATACCCAGCTAATCCTATATAATAAAAGGCTAATATGCAAATCGACCAAATGGTGGAACAATGGGTTGCTCTGACATGCACTGACCACCAGGGGGCAGACGCTCAATGCAGGAGCTGCCCCCTGGTGGTCAGTGAGCTCCCACAAGGGTAGCACCACTCAGCCAGAAGCCATTCTCACAGCTTGCAAGGGCAGCGACAGTGGCAGGAGCCCCTCCTGCCTCCAGGACATCCCCTGAGAGCTCCTGGACTGCCAGAAGGTACAGGCTAGGCTGAGGCACCTCCCCCCCAATTGCATGAGTTTCATGTACTGGGCCTCTAGTTATGTAATAAAAGCCTAATATGCTAAGTGTCCTGTCGACTGGTCGGCCATTCAACCAATCAAAGCATAATATGCTAATAATATGCTAAGGCCACTCAACTGCTTGCTATAACACGCACTGACCACCAGGGGGCAGGCAGTAGATCAGTTGCTATAACATGCACTGACCACCAGGGGGTAGACCCTTAACATGGGAGCTGCCCCCTGGTAGTGCACTCCCACAGCCAACCTCCCACAGTCCCTCCCCACAGCTGGTTGGCCCCGATCAGCCACAATTGCAGGCCAGGCTGAGGAACCCTGTCCATGCACGAATTCATGCACTGAGCCTCTAGTTTTTTATTTCAGAGAGGAAGGGAGAAGGAGAGAGAGAGAGATCTGATCAATGATGACAAAGAATCATTGAATGGCTGCACCATATTGGGGATGGAGCCTGCAACCCGGGCATGTAACCTGACCGGGAATCAAACC